>NC_056745.1:911644125-911648057 GCF_019279795.1 Protopterus annectens
CTTCACTTCTGAGTAGCATTTCCCCAGGAATAAAAAACAAAAAAAAAAACACAAAGCACACACATCAGTCCAGAGTTTGGGCCAATATATCCATTTCTTACTGTGCACAGTAAAACATTTGGCAGGATTCACGAAACCTCTGTGTAAGAGTTAATATATCTTACACGGAGACTGCAGTTAAACGGTGTGACATCAGCATGCCATGTATATTCATGAGGGCATGCTGAATCACACCCTAGGCTAACACGGTCCATGTAGGAAAGTAGGGAGCGTGTCCACACGGCGAGTTCTGCAAAGGGACACGCCCCCAAAAGAGTCACAGTCCTGAAAGTAAACTCCCACGAGTGAGTCCGCGGAAATGTCAAGAAACACAACACCACACATGCCCCCACAGACTATAAACCCAACTGTAATGTAAAACGAAAAAATCAACAGTTTAATTTTTTTTTATAATTTCAAAAATGTTTGCCCATAATTGCGCTCGTTTGCGCGGGTGTGCCCTTCGCTCAGCCACAGTTAGCAGTCATTGAAAAAGCATATAAGATCTAAATATGCAAATTAAGCCAAGTAGCAATAGCGTAGCGGTAGAGACGTTGGCCAACGAGGAGGTAGTCATGGTTCGAGCACCAACAATATCATTTTCTATTTTTAGTGAAATAAGCATGAAACAATCCCTGACATATATATATATATATATATATATATATATATATATATATATATATATATATATATATATATATAGATATATATATATAGATATAACTATAATTTAAGTAAAATGTAATGAAATGGGCCATGTATTTTTGAAGAAATCTGACACAATAAAAAAAAAAATTTATAAGTGCCCATAGCTGAGCAGCTCTCTAACAAGCTGAGTATGACTGCCTGCAGGTGAGCAGTGGTTTAACAGGTGTAATATGAGTGCCTGGAGTTGAGCAGCGCTTTAACACACTGAAACTGTGTGCCCGTAGCTGAGCAATGCTTCACACAGCGTAATATGTGTGCTTATAACCAAATAATGCATTAACCAGCATAAGCCATTTGCTCGGAGCTGCGCAGCGCGCCAACTGGCTTACCGGCGGGCAACGTTGAGCAAGCTGTATCAAAGCCGCCTTTATACACACACCTCCTAGCCTGTCTGGACAGTAGTAAAATAAAAAAGCAATGCCCAGGCTCCTGTGCATCATAGTCAAAGTACTGAACCACTAAGCCTTGACAGTTGTACTGAGTATTAACATATATATAGGAATGAATGGAAATAGAAGCATGACAAAGCAGGTGTTTTTAAGCTGATACATTTCCAAAATGGCCAATCACAGATAAGTGCAGGATAAACAGCATATATAAGCCCCATAGGCGGGAATACACAGCATAACTGATTGTGGAACCTATTTGCAGTCAGGATGGCAGGTGTAGGAGAGGGCAGTCGCTTCCGAGCACAGAGGTGGGGTGTTGAGGAGTCCAAATATATGGTTTGGCTCCTAGTCCATGATCATGAGGCTCAACTTATGCAGGGCCAGGTTCTCTGGGGTGCGTACAAGGCAGAGGCGTGGAACTGGTTGGCACATGATCTCACCAGTGCCACAGGCATACCAAGGACTGGTGTACAGGTCCGTCACCACCATGCGGACCTGAAGAGATGAAAGCAGGACCAACTGAACCGTTGGATCCAGGAGGCCCGGCAAATGCCCAACGCCCCATTACTGAGTAAGTATCCATGTAATTAAGTATGTAAGAAATTATCCTAACTGATATTATGGAGATGTATGTTCCAATATTACTTCATTTATATTACAGCTGCAGGTGTGCGTTCCGTGAATCGGCGAGCCTATGATGATAGGCTGGTGCAGTTGCGCCACCAGGCAGGTTAGTAATTATTTTGCTGTAATTCTTATAGAATATAAGTGAGACAGCTTGTAAAAGAATTCAGTGTTGTTACATATTAATAAAGTTCAAATAACACTAGAAGAAAGATTCTGCTAGTACTGTATGATTAGATAAGTGATGCAGCCTGTAATCCAGAAATAAAAATTAAACAAGTCTGAAATTGAGATTTTCCACCTGTATTGTAATATCAGATAACTTGCTTCAGCCTAAAAATTACTGGTAAACAAGCTAAAGACGATAGACATGTGTCAACTACATCCCCTTTTAAAATCTGCCATATGAAACAAGTAAGTCTGTTGGAAAGGATTGTTGTAACCAAGTAAGAAATGTTAATAATGCCTAGAATTAAGTAACATCTTGAATTGTAAAAATAAAACAAGTGAGAGTGTGAGAAAGAGGTATGAATCGACCAAGAAAGCAGTAATAAGTCTTGAATAAAGTTATACAGCAGTCAGCACATAATGAAATGAATGAGACAGCCACAACCAAAGAGTGAAATGTTTGTAATAAAGTACTAAAGCTGGAATGTGTCTGTCCCACAATTTGGATATGTTGCTGTACCCTTGCAATATGGAGATAGTATGGTTGTATGAAATTCTGGACATCCACAGTTGTCTAGAGCCATATAAATCAAATGTAGCAGGATGCTGTACCTGAACACAGCCAGATATGAACGTGTATGAATAAAAATGCAATGTATATTAATGTAGCAGTAACATTCCCATCACCAACATTCCTGAGGTTACATATAGGAAACTGTACTAAGACCTGTAGGGTATATATATCTGCAGCTACTAGAAATGTACAGCATATGTATAGGTAGTTGAAGTTGTTAATGAAATATTTCTTCACCCTACCCTATTTTCACAAATAATGCCATTCCACACCAAACTGGGTATGTGTATTCACAATTAATTCCCATGGACATTTGTACTGTTGGTTCATACATATTTGCATGTACGTTGATGCATGTGCCCTGTTCACATATCCAAACCTGATGGCCTGTTGTCATCAGTCAACCCTGCATGCTGTTGGATTGTGTACTGTTGTTCAAAATATGCATGTGTTATGCTTGCTTTTCAATGTTTGGAAATCATGGGTGTTTGGTTAATGGGAATATTGATGCATGCTGTTACAACCAATTTTGAATGGTATTGTTTGTTACCAACCCAAAATGTCATAAAAATATTGCTAAACATAGGACAACAGGGAAGGCAGGCTCCAGCGGACCCACCTCTCCCACCTCAGCTGCCGAGTGCACCTGGCACTAGTGCCCAGGCCGGAACCTCCTCCGGTGGCCATGTGCCATCTTCGGGTGGAAGCGCTGCAGGGGATGGGGCTCGTCCCCCTCTGCAAGCGTGGCCGGAGGAGAACATCCTACCCTCTTTGTGCCCCCTTTTTCACCACTTTCCTATCTCCCCATTTTCTTTTCTTTCAAAGAAATTAGTGTGGGTGTGCACAAGAGTAAGCACTTTTAAGCAGTAGTCAGCGGGTGTGCGCTTGTGTGCGCTTAGCTAGCTGCATGTGTGCTTGTTAAGCTACAGTGCGCATGCGTGAGCACTGCACAAACCAGCGCTAACCCGCTTACAACTGCTTAAAAGTGCCTTAGTCACTCTGAATGACAAGGCCTGTAGTCTGCTCAGCAGCAAAATAAAATTCCTCTGTCAGTCTTGAACCCAGGACTTTGGAAGCACTAGTTTGCATGACTTACCACTAAGCCATGACTGATATACAAGAACTTTGTGCTGAAAGCAATATATCATGAAATAGTAGGACTGAATGTAAAGGGAATATAGGAAGGCTATTACACAAAGTTTTTCTTGTATCTTTACTGGCAATTCTTGTGGAATTGCATTACATTAGTGTGATAAGAGAAACAGCCATGCTAGTAGGTAATAATGTGACAGTAGCACCTTGCAAACCACACACACTATCAGAGCAGGATAAACACTGCCATATTTGAATAGGTAAGAGGCCAGGGGGCCTTTCCGAACTTTTGACCCTTTAAAATTTAAAAAGGGAAATGTTCTGATTTGAAACAA
>NC_056745.1:911648557-911683557 GCF_019279795.1 Protopterus annectens
TCTGGGGGCTGTCCACAAACACCAGTAGATGGCAGCCATGAGGTGGAACTGTGTGCATCCATACACATGCGAATTGACAACACCTAGGGCTACCTCATACACGTGCACACTGCATCAACATTGCCCCACCTTCTACTGCTGTCCCTCACCAACACACATACACATACATGTCAATTGGTGGTATCGGTGGCTGACTCAGGCATACCAAGTTCACATCCTGTGCATATGATGAAACTGTGCCACCTCCTGCAATCTGTAACAACTGTGCAGGTACAGGTTAACATGTTGCTGATGCACAGGGTGACCACATAGATGAGTAGTAATAGTATCATGTTGTTAACAGTACTGTGTGCTGAATTAATTGTGGGTATATCACAGCATGCCTGATGCAGTAAGTGTGTGATTGTCATGTCCTGTTGTCTACACCCATGGTAAGTACCATAGTGTATCATCTGCACATGTTGGCATACTGGTGGTAATGATGTCAACAGAAGGCTACATACATAGGTAGCACAGGGGATAAGGTAATGAATGTAGTAATACACAATGATGGACATGTAAATTGCAAGTGGCATGTTGCCCACACTGGACTCTGCAATGCAGATGTTTGAGGATGTTGATATGTGTGCAGTACTACATGACTGGTACAGACACACAGGAGCACCCTAGCACTGCATGCTCACATCTCATACCATGCTAGACAGCCCCAACACACATAACTAACTGTCACAGGAGGGAGAGTCCCCATATATGTCAGGGATACTGTGGTGGCAGGCCAGGTAGCATATATCCTACTAAGTATGGAACCACTGAGTGAAGGCTCAGTGTCTATTTGACATGTGTATTACTGCAGGTATGAGCACATGGGTTTCCATCCAGTTATTGTACACCCTGACAGTACATGGTCTGTACACTTGTGTGCACTGAGACTGGACCCTAGCCATCTGACCTGTGTATTTCCATGTACATGTGCATAGTGCCTGCATATTTGCAGTGTTACCTACAGGAACTGGCACAGCTTGCTTGTTGTACAATGGACTACATGCAGCCCTGTTTACTGTAGCTTTGTTTGCATGCATGTTTGCTTGCAATTACCCTGGAATACTGATCACACCTGCAATGCATAGTTATAGAGCTTCTGTGGACTCCTAGTGCCATCTGCATAGCTTACTATATGTATGTCCATGTCCCACTTGACAGGATGTCACTGTTTGTCCTGTTCACATGTACATTGCCTGTGACACAGTGCATATGACTTACCTGGCATGTGTCCACGTGAGCAGTCATATATGCTACTGCTAATTAATCACAGGCACTACACCTTCACATATTCATCTTCTGTTGAACTACCTGCTTCGCTAGGGACGGCCTACACCTGTCACCCCTGGGCTTTCAGATATTGGCAAAGGCTCTTGCTACCCCCATAGTGCCTATGTTAGGCAAGGCTCAAATGACAAACCCACCTTCATAGGTATCACAAGGGATAAGAAACTAAGAGTAATGCTACCCAATGCCAGAAGTCTAAACCTCCAGATGCATGCACCCAAAACACTCCTTGGCATGGAGAACATTGATATCTGTGCAGTAACAGATGCTTGGTTCAGGGCTACTGAGAGCACACCAGCACTACCAGGTTTAACCTGGTTGATTTCTTTGAAACAGTCACCAAGGCCCTTGACGAGGGGAAGGTGGTTCACACAGCCTACCTGGACCTTGCAAAAGCCTTCACAACAATACCCCACTTGGGCATTCTAGAGAGGCTCACCAGCTTAAATATAAGCCCCTATGTCACTAGATGGATTGCACAGTGGCTCAAGGACAGAACCCACATGGTTAGAATTGCTGGAGCCATGCCAGACTCCAAACCAGTTATGAGTTGTGTCCCACAAGGCTCAGTCCTGGGGCCTCTCTTGTTTGGTATATATTTATTGGAGGTACAGGCCAACATGGACAGACTGTGGCTGACTAAATATGCAGATGACTGCGAACTGGCCACCATAATCGACTCTCCAGCTGACACAAGCATCTTCCAAAGGGGCATCATAGAAACAGACTTGTGCCAGAGCCATGGCCTTCAGCTGAACAGTGTTTAGAAAGGGGAATGTGCATCCTGTAGTCTGTTCACCTAGTTGCCAAAAGGGACATTGTCTTCACACACACTAACCCCCCTCAGCCAAAAATGCACACTTGCCATTTGCAGGATTCAAACCCCTATCTGACGACACTTGAGATGGGCACTTTAGCAGAGTGTGCTATTCGCATTACTGGGAGGTTTCATTTCTCTTGCTGTACTTATAGGGTGCTGACATCATCAGTGTTTAGAAAGGGAAATGTGCATCCTGTAGTCTGTTCTCCTAGTTGCCAAAAGGGACATTTCCCTCACACACAATAACCCCCCTCAGACAAACACACACACTTGCCATTTGCAGGATTCAAACCCCTACCTAACTATGTTATGATACTTTAGACGGACACATTAGCAGAGCACGCCATTTGCATTACTTAGAGGTTTGCCTTCTTCTGCTATACTTATAGAGTGCTGACATCATCAGTGTTTAGAAAGGGGAATGTGCATCCTGTAGTCTGTTCTCCTAGTTGCCAAAAGGGACATTTCCCTCACATGCACTAATCCCTCTAACACAAACACACACTCTTGCCATTTGCAGGATTCAAACCCCTACCTAACTATGTTATGACATTTGAGACGGATGCATTAGCAGAGCGTGCTATTCGCATTACTGGGAGGTTTCTCTTCTCCTGCTTTACTTATAGAGTGCTGACATCATCGGTGTTTAAAAAGGGGAATGTGCATCCTGTAGTGTGTTTTCCCAGTTGCCAAAAGGGACAGTTTTCTTCCACAGACTTACACCGAGCATTTGCAGGATTCAAACCCCATACCTAATTATGTTATGACAATTGAGATGGACGCATTAGCGGAGCGCGCTATTCGCATTACTGGGAAGTTTTTCTTCTCCTGCTGTACTTATAGAGTGCTGACATCATCGGTGTTTTGAAAGGGGAATGTGCATCCTGTAGTGTGTTTTCCTAGTTGCCAAAAGGGACATTTCTCTTCCACAGACTTATACACACACCAACCCCACTCACACACACTGTGCATTTGCAGGATTCAAACGCCTACCTAACTATGTTATGACGGACACATTAGCAGAGCGTGCAATTCGCATTACTGGGAGGTGTTCCTTCTCCTGCTATACTTATAGAGTGCTGACATCATCAGTGTTTAGAAAGGGGAATGTGCATCCTGTAGTCTGTTCTCCTAGTTGCCAAAAGGGACATTTCCCTCACACACACTAACCCCCCTCAGACAAACACACACACTTGCAGGATTCAAACCCCTACCTGTGTTATGACATTTGAGATGGACGCCTTAGCAGAGCGCGCTATTCGCATTACTGGGAGGTTTTACTTCTCCTGCTATACTTATAGAGTGCTGACATCATCAGTGTTTAGAAAGGGGAATGTGCATCCTGTAGTCTGTTCTCTTAGTTGCCAAAAGGGACATTTCCCTCACACACACTAACCCCCCTCAGACACACACACACACTTGCCATTCGTAGGATTCAAACCCCTACCTAACTATGTTATGACATTTGAGACAGACGCACTAGCAGAGCGCATTATTTGCATTACTGGGAGGTTTCTCTTCTCCTGCTGTACTTATTGACTGCTGACATCATCGGTGTTTAGAAAGGGGAATGTGCATCCTGTAGTGTGTTTTCCCAGTTGCCAAAAGGGACATTTCTTTCCCACAGACTTACACACACACCAACCCCACTCACACTGAGCATTTGCAGGATTTAAACCCCTACCTAATTATGTTATGACACTTGAGACAGACGCATTAACGGAGCACGCTATTCGCATTACTGGGAGGTTTTTCTTCTCCTGCTGTACTTATAGAGTGCTGACATCTTCGGTGTTTAGAAAGGGGAATGTGCATCCTGTAGTGTGTTTTCCCAGTTGCCAAAAGGGACATTTCTCTCCCACAGACACACCAACCCCACTCACACACACTGAGCATTTGCAGGATTCCAACGCCACCTAACTATGTTATGACACTTGTGACGGACACTTTAGCTGAGAGCACTATTCGCATTACTGGGAGGTTTCCCTTTTCCTGCTATACTTATAGAGTGCTGACATCATCGGTGTTTAGAAAGGGGAATGTGCATCCTGTAGTGTGTTTTCCTAGTTGCCAAAAGGGACATTTCTCTCCCACACACACCAACCCCACTCACACACACTGAGCATTTGCAGGATTCAAACCCCTACCTAACTATATTATGACACTTGTAATAGACGCATTAGCGGAGCACGCTATTCACATTACTGGGAAGTTCCTTTTCTCCTGCTGTACTTATAGGGTGCTGACATCATCGGTGTTTAGAAAGGGGAATGTGCATCCTGTGGGGAGGCAGTCACCAAGCACACTCTGGCTAAGCTGTCATTCCCTAGGGCAAACAGCCTAGTGTTGACCTCTACACCCATATGTTTAATTGTCAAATGCACATTATTTGTTGCTGATAGACTGTTTGCACATCTTTATTGCCATAGTATTCCCTGTTTGTATGAACAACTTGTGCATCTGTGGAAGATGTTTGCATATGGGAGGGATCTACTATATCACGTATGTCTCTGTAGTCGTTTAACTGTGTGCACTGGGCAGACTGCTGTAATGTGGTTGGTTCCTGGAATAACACATAAAAATACCAGATATGTGTGTCCAACTGCTAAACTGAGATTTGGCCCAAGTGTGTGAGCATGCCCAGTTCAGCCTTCCCATAGCATGTTGTCTGACATATGTCTCATTTATCAAAGTGTGTGAGCATGCCCAGTGTGAGCATTCCATATGTTGGACTCTGCAGCCCACCACATTTGTGGACGAGTGTGAACTTCAACAAATATCACCCGTTTATGGTTGTGTGTTGTGTGTCATGTTGTGTAGTTACTGTACAACTGCTTTGTGTGTGAACACAACAGGATTATACTGTGCCTGCAGTGTTTGCTTGGGATACTTTGCATACAATTGTCAACATCCTTTCACACTGACCTAACACTGTAGTACTGTATAGTGTACTGGTAGTACTTTGACTGTGGTGGACAGTATCCTGGGCTTTAGTGCTATCACTGCTTTACATTTTGATAGTGGGCACAACAGCCTGGTTAGGGGCCAGTTGTGTACATCTGACCATGTTGCATTCTTTTCAGATATGAACTACTTAAACCAGGCTTGTCCAACATTGGTAGTGTATTCCACAACATAGGTGTACATTTGCAAACACTAGCGATGTGCCCTAGTCCATGTCTAATGCTAGTTGGAGAGTGTGTTTGTCCTTCAACACACATTGTAAGTGGAGGTTGCCATGACATATGTCATGGTTAGTATACTGTGCCTCTGTCTACCTGTGACATGACAGTGATACCCAGGATAAAGCTACCATCTCCCATCCACTCATCAAGATTCCTATTGAGGAAGATTGATAAGTGACTCTATGGGTAGCCTGTACTGGGGGTTCACTCATGGGTGGGGGTGGCTTCTGTGTTATGGATCATGCAGTACAGCTTGTCCTATGTAAGTCAGTGCTGGGGTTCAGGTCTCTCATGTGCATAGCTCACTGCCATTCAGATTGCACAAGGTGCAGCATGTTTATTGATACCAGCAACACAGTCAACACATGGCATCTGTGCAAGCTCTTTGATACTCCTGGTGAGGTACTGTTGGGGACTTTATGGTTGATGGAGGTGTCTGCTGAGGTACATCCCACAGGGGCTATTGTAGTCAATTGTACCGCTGATGAAGGATGACTGCAGAGCCACAATGACCTCCCTTATCTAGATCTGACAACCTTCATGATTAGGTGGGTATATGGTATGTTTCTGTAAACACTACAGCACATGTTTGTCCAATGCAGGATATCTATCACCTTGTGTCCCCAGGTCTCTCATTACATGTTAACTACATAATGGGTTAACACCTATGTGGTAATTGGTGGGCACTTACTGTATATCCACGGGGTTGACTATACATGTTTCTGCAATTAGCTTGCTGACATGGCTATGGCACCAGTTGTCTGTTTCTATGTGGCCCTTTTGTGGGATGCTTGTGTCAGCTGGTGGATCATATGTGGTGAGCAGTTTGTAGTCCTCTGCAAACATGTTCGGACACAGTCCTTCCATGTTTGCCTGTACCTATGGGACATATATACCAGACGAGGAGATCCCAGGACCAAGCCTTGTGGGATGCCAGTTATATCTGGTTTGTAGTCTGACATGGCTGCAGCATGTCTGACCATGTCTGTTCTGTCCTTGGTCTGGTTTGCAACCCCTCTACTGACATAGGGGTTTATATTTAAGCTGGTGAGCTTATCTATACTGAACACGTAGGGTATTGTATAGAAGCCTTTGCAAGGTCCAGCTACACTGTGTGGACCACATTGCCCTCATCAATGACCTTAATGACTGTTTCAATTGAGTCAAACATGTTTAGGGGCAGGATCTGCACTTAAGAAAGCCACACTGGGTAGGGTCCAGTGTCAGTAGGTCCCCAATATCTTTATGTCTGTGGTACATGCTGATCCTTTCCATAGCTGTGCAGACCGAGCTTCTCAGGATTCTGGGGTAGTAGTTTTCAGTATCCATTCAGGCAACACCTTTGTTGAGAAGGACCACTGCTGTTGTACACTGCTCTTTGGGTACATATTCTGTGGTAAGGCTGACATTGAGCAGTAGTGTGGTTTGGCATTCCATTTATCTTGGAGTCCATGTTGCACTAAGCCCAGGACACCATCTCATACCATTGCTGCTGTGTGTTTTGCTTTGTAGATGTTGGCTGTTACCTCAGCATCTGCAATGTCAGGGGGCCAGCAGTCTGCTGGGATAGATATTCTGCATTCGGGGGTTTGCACTGCACCTGTCAGGATGTATGTTGGCAATATGTGTGTGTGTTTGTGATATTTGTGTGATTCAGAGCATATCTGTGAATTCCCAACATGGTTCCTACCATCAGTTGTGAAAGCCTTGGGATTACCCTTAGTGTCCTGTACAATTTGTATCTTCATACGTTCATAGGTTCATACTAGGCTATCCACCCTAGGGCATTTGTTAGCCTAGCCAGAATGTGTGTGGCTTTGCCACCTTGCTATGTGAATATTATGGCCATTTATGATTTGCTTTGCTGTGCCTCTGTCTGGACATGACACAGTGAAGACCCCCAGTGTAACTCTACAATCATCCATCCACTTGGCAAGATTCCTGTTGAAGAGTGTCAGTGAGGGGCTCTGCCTAACATGGAGTGGGATTCTGGTCCAGGGTGTGGGGAGCCTCTGGATTATGTATCTGTCCCACCAGCACATCCTATTTCATTACTTGTTGAGGTTGACATCTCTCACTCTCACAGCTCCGATGGATTTGAGTTTTCTGGGGTGGAGCATGTCCATTACTCCTGTGTTGGGCATGGTCTTCTACAACAGGCATGCAATGCCTCCGTGTAGGCAGTATGTGACTGCATTCAGCTGGGGTGTCTACAGCCAGGCAGCATATGACATATATTTGAGTCCCTTTATCCTCTTGGTGAACTAGATTATGGGTGTGATTAGAGAACAGTATAGGGGCACAATGACCTCTGTTGACGTAGATGTGAATCCTTTCCTGATACGGTGTCAAATGTAGACAGTCTTCCTAGCCACATTGGCAATGTGGGTGTCACATAACAGGTTACTGTCCACTTGTGTCCCTAGGTCCCTGGTTACTCCTTCCATACATAATGGTTTACCACCTATGTGGTAATTTGTGGTACCTTGTTTGGTATTTGGTGGGACATTCATACTGTCCAGTGTCTTCAGGACAGCTGGGCAGGGTTCCTGTGTGTGAGAGTGTGGTCTGTAGCATGCTACAGACTGTACAGCAGTCTTGCCTACAGTTAGTTGCACACGGGTGGACTCCAATGCCTTGTGCATTGTCAGTTACCTGGACGTATGGGTGTCTGTGCTGAATATGGATACTCACCCTCCTTTTATGTTTTGTTCCAGGTTTTGGGGCCATGACACATGATACGTGGTATAACCTGGTAGTGCTGGTGTGCTGTCAGGATGCTTGCAGCAGGTTTCTGTCACTGCACAGGCATCGATGTTCTCCATACTGGGGATGGCCTTGGGAGCATGCATATTGGGGTTTACACATCTGGCATTGGTCAGCATTACCCTTATGTTTCTTTCCACTTATGTTTTCTAGGGTGGTGGGTCAGTCTTTTCAGCCTTGCCTACAAAAGGCTCTATGGAGGTGGCAAAGGCCTTATCCAATATTCAGACGCCCAGGGGTAACAGGTGCAAGCCATCCCAAGAACAGCTGCGTGGCTTGTCAAGCATGACATCCCAAGCAGACAGACATTGGATCCCCTTGGAATGACACCAGTAAGTGTGCCACTTGCTATGACTGATCATTCCGTGTTTGTACTGTACTTATTCTTGTTAAGGGTAGGATGCTGCAAACAGTGAGTGTCATACCGGCCTGGACTACATAATCAGAGAGCTCATC
This sequence comes from Protopterus annectens, assembly GCF_019279795.1. Lineage (NCBI taxonomy): Eukaryota > Metazoa > Chordata > Ceratodontiformes > Protopteridae > Protopterus > Protopterus annectens. The sequence goes on from NC_056745.1 coordinate 911,657,111, forward strand.
TATGTCTCTTTTCATGTAGTCTAGGGAGGTACATCTCATGTCATTCACACCAGCATGGACTATGACTGCATCATATTTCTACTTGCTTTGGAGTGACCTGCATACTTCTGTTATGTGGCGTATTGTGGCAGCCTACAGGCAGCTTACTGTACCCTTTCCCTTGTTCAGTCTGGTGTGCGGGACAGCAGTGTGTCTGACTATGGAGTCACCTATTACAACTGTATCAGGCATGTTGTTTCTCCTTCTGGCCTGTGACTGTTTGGCACACCAGCTTTGTGTACTATGTGTTGCATGTGCTATGTTTGGAGGTTATTTGATTGGGTGTCTGCTTTAGAGGCCTCTGTTGGTGTGCTGTGTTTGTAATTTGTGCCTCCGGGAATGTTTTTCTGTGTTTATGTGTTTGGTTTGCAGTTGTGATAGGTCTATGTGGGACTGTGTTTGTGGTGTGTGTGGTTATCTTCTCCTCCTAACTAGTTTTGGGAGTACTGAGTTGAGGGAGCTCAGCCTCCAGTTTGGATAGATGGTTGCATCTCTCACATATCTTTGTATTTCTTGGGTGGAGTTGGGGGTTGTCTGTGTACTTGGGGCAGGTGTAACATTGCCTCAGGATTCACAGATTCAACTTGTTGTGGCTGGCCTTAGTGGATTGTATGTGTGGACAGATTTTATTGCCATACTACTGATCATTGATTACTTCATTGTTTATGTTTGCTCTATCATGTAGTAGCTTCCTCATTCTCTTGCATGGTTTGGTTATGGCTGGTGTCCACCATGCCAGATTCCTCGTGTATGGCATTGTGTCTTGTTTTAATTTAGGATTGCATAATCCAAGCATTCCTGGCAGTGTTCATGGAATGGCTGTATTACAGGTTCTGAGGTGTGGCCCATATTTTGCACCTGCACAGGACCTTTAATGGATTCCACATCAGTTTGGAGGAGTGCAAATATTGCTTAACACATGTTTTCCACTGTGGTTTTCTGGCCAGGGACTGTGGTCAGGATTTGTATATCCAGTGTGATTACTCTATGGTCTGGTTTTACCAGTGAGCAATACACTTCTCATCTTGCCATGCAGTACCCATGTTGCTGATTATCACATCCAGTATGCTTACCCCTCTTGTGGGAGTGGTACATTGTTCCTGGGCCTTTTGGTTTATGGATTCTATGAACTTTTGTCCTACACTGTTGGAGCTAGTATAATGCTCCCAGTCTATGTCTGGGTATTTTCAGTCACCCAATATAATGTGGTTTGGAGGACTTGATATATTCATGTATTCCAGCATAGGCCAGGTGCAGTTCCTGGTGTTGGGACAGTAGTCTGTAGCAGGCTATAAACTGGGGGGCAGTTTTAGCCACTGTTACTTGACCATGGCTAGTCCATGTTGCTTTTTGTTGTGGTACCAACATGGGGGTGTGGTTATCCTTGACAATTCTTGCTAGTCACCCTCCTTTTGTAGCTTGTTCCATGTTTTGAGGCTGTACAGCACAGTATGAGGTATAACCTGGTAGTGTTAGGGTGCTGTTGTGAGCCTTGGCTCAGTTTTGTGTTACAGCGCAGATATCAACATTCTCCATACTGGGTGAGTTTAGACTGCATGCATCTTGCTGTTTCGACTTATCCCTTATCTTATACTTATCCCTTCTGATACCTATGGAGATAGGTTTGTGTTTTGAGCCTTACCTATTCAGGGCACACTGTGGGTAACAACAGCCTTTGCCAGTATCCATACAGCCTGCACTGATAGGTGCACGCCAGTCCTAGCAAGTGGTGCATTATGTCATGCTCAGCATATCATCCCAGACTGGCACACATTGGATCCCCTTTGACTAACTGCGATACTTCCGTCAATTATTGCACTTGATCATCTCATTGTCATGTTGTGGCATGATGCTTGGTGAGGGTAGGATGTTAGTCAGGGTCCTCAGGTGTGCATATAGTACATGGTGTTACATTACTTAACACATAGCATTCATGCCTCAGGTGGTGCTCAGATGCTGCAGGGCTGCCTCTGTCGGATGCGCATATTACACTTCCCTGTACATGTTTGAGAGCAGGTTGTGTCATGTTAGGCATCCCTGTTACTATATGAGTGAGTCAGAGAGGGGTATCATTCCCAGGGTTCCTACTGAGCCAATGTATGTGCTATGCGTTGCCTCTTTGCCAAGGCCAGGGCATACTGGGCATGCCTCCTTCTGCCTACTGGGGCAGGCTCAGGTTGTTCCTCCTCCGAGTCACGCTCTGCCTGTGATGGCCTTGGCAATGGTGGGGGGCTGTTTGGCCCGGCCCTATGTTGGTCCTGCTGCAGCTGTTTTCGCAAGATCATATTATGTAGCATAGCACATACCATGACAATTTGGGTACATGTAGTTGGTGTGTACTGCAAGGCTCCACCAGATGTGTCCAGACACCGGAACCATGACTTGAGCAGCCCAAACACACGCTCTATTACATTACGTGTTTGTGCATGTGCCTCATTATGGCGTTCCTGTTCAGGTGTGTGTGCATTTCTGATGGGTGTCATCAGCCACAGCTCCAGTGCATAACCTGCACCCCCCACTAGGTGCCCATGCAGGATGTCCTCATTGGCAAATGTCTGGTACAGCTACGTCAAATGCCAGATGTGGGAATCATGGTAGCTCCCAGGACAGCCAGCACACACATTCATTATTATGCCCTGGGCATCACACACGACCTGGCAGTTGATGGAGGGGAAGCCCTTGCAGTTGCTGTATGCCCTACCCCACTCACCGGCTGGTGCTTTGATGCGTATGTGCGTGCAGTCTATTGCACCCACTACCTCAGGGTATTCCGCTATTTGCTGGAAGAGACGCATATTGCTGGCCAATACCTCACAGGCATTGGGGAAATATACATGATCACCGACATGTGCTGACATGGCATCCAGGAACTGGTGCAGTACCCTGGAGGCTGATGCCTGTGATATCCCCATCATATCACCAGTTGATCTCTGGAAGGTACCTGTTGCTAATATTCTTAGGCCAACACATACCTTGGTTTCCACTGGGATGGGTTCCCCTCTGTTGGTTCTGTGTGTGAGGCGTGGCCTGCACAGCTCCACTATTTGCTGCAGGAGGTCTCTGTCCACTCTATAGCTCTACTATCTCCAGCTCATGTAACCTGTGGTAGGTGACCCTGGGCCTGTACACTCTTCTCCGTCTCCTCACTGTGGGTTGTCTGGCACCATCTGCATTGTCACCACCCTCAGCAAGTCGCCTATGTCTCATTATGACAGCTATGGCAGCCCCTAACATTTCTGCTCTGAGTTCAGCTTTTTCAGTTTTCACTTCTAATAACTTAACTCCTGTCTTGCAGTGTCTCTTGAGAGAAACATCCTGCACTGCTGTTTGCAGAGTTTTAAGTGCTGGGCTGGGCTACTATTCTGCCTGTGTAATTGCCTGCATCTAATTGTTTTCACTTGCTAGCTCCAGTGGTATTCCCTGCTAGCTTCCTACTAAATCTGTTGCTTCCTTTTTCTTTTCTGTTTCCTCAGGGTGGAGCCGTGTGTAAACCAGCAGAAACACGCTCACAGTGGCTTACACACGCGCACACATACTTACACGGTTCAGAATCTGCTTATTCGGATTAAAACGCGTGCACGCCTGCGCAAACAGTGTTAAACATCTCCCAACACGCTCCCACATAGTCTGTCTTACACACGCGCACACTGCCTTACTCGTGCTTCATGGCGTGCACACGTGCGCATACACATCCAGCAAGAAACTTTGGTGTAGGCAACAGTGTACACCTTCCATTTCTTGACTTTCTCATGCTTAGTTAGTGGCACACCTCTTTCCATGATATCTGTCTGACATCTGTCATGTAACTCTGACCTCCAATGAACTGCATTTCTTTCTACCATTCCCCCCTGTGTTGTCACCTATCTCCTACTCTGTTCCTCCCCCTTCTGTAACTCTTACACTACTCAGACTGTGCTCATTTGCTATGTGACAGGGGAATTCAGTATCCTTACACTCATTTGCATCAGATTGCCTACTAATGCTTAGTTACATGTCTTAGACTCAGCTTCCCCCCTTAGCAACCACTACACAGTGGCCATGTTGGTTTTGGTCTGCTGGTCCTTGCATTGACATTCCATGTATTGCATAAAACCTACATTTGTAGGTTTAAAACCTTCGTTTTTATGTTTTATACAGCGCAGCCCGTTTGCGCGGGGCTGCGCTGGGTTTAAACATTGGCAATCGCTGAAAAAAAATTATATTTTTAATATATTTGCATCAGGTTACTTTGCCAATGGCCACATATTTGGCCATTGGCATGCTGCCTGACACATATGCACCCTTTATTTGGAGCTGACATGGCTCCATTGCAGTTTTTGCAGAAACGTACTCAGTTGTCAACTGAGTACATTTCTGCAGCTAAAACGGCTCTTACACGGGCTGTTCTGGGCTTCCTGGATCGCTAATCATCCTCATTTGCATGCTATTCGGCTGCAAGTGAGGTGATTAGCTTATCCATGCCCACTCCGTGTAAGAGCCGTTTTAGCTTGTCTCTTACACGGACTTTGGGCTGTTCCTGGATCGCGAAGGCTGCATGGAGTCTTACACTACTCTTAGACTCCGTGCAAGCCTTCATGAATCCGGCCCACTGTTTTTTGCCAACAAATTTACTGCATTACCTTTTCACCAACCACTGATACACCATCTGCATAGAAAGTAGAGTTGCAGCTTTCTATGTGATCAACTTGCTTTTTTTGAGTGATGTTTCTTAATAAATGAATGAGACTTGCTTGATTTGCAAAGCTTTTGAAAGTGGTTCCATTTTTTACACTTGTGGCATTGCTGACCAAATGCTAAGCACTTTTCTCTTTTGGACTCATGATTAGCACCACAATTATGACAGTTAGCAGTGAGACTTGACTTGGGTTCTGCTGACTCATCCTTGTGCTGCACTGAGCATGTATGTTTTACTAAGCTAGTCTTAGAACTTGCTGGAAAGGAACGGGCTTTCACTGGAAATCCCGCAGGGGCTGCAGCTGCCATGTGCTTAGGCCTGTTTCTGTTAGCCACATGCTGCATGCTGTCTAGGTTTGCTTTAGAGGCTGTTGAAACCATGCTCATATCACTTGCAAGCATATTTGTGTGCCTTTCTGAAAGTTCCTGTATTTGACAAATCTCTAAGGCTTTGCTCAATGTAAAATCACTGTCTTGAAGCAAAATCTTTCTCACCGCAGGATTATTAACACCACACACAAGCCTCTTTTTTATCAAATTGTCCTTCAAATCACCATAATCTGCACATTTTAGCTTTGTTTCTTAAGTCAGCAATGTAAGCTGAAAAAGTTTCTCCTGGCTTTTGGTCTCTTGTATAAAATAAGTGCCTCTCCAATGTAACATTTGTCTGGGGGTTACATATTTCTCTAAATTTATGTTTCAAGCACTCAGGGTCCTCCCTTGATTCAGCTTGTATGAGAATATGATGGTTTTCCCCTTCTTCTGCATATACTGCTGGTGCATACACAAATGAACACACTCTTTCAATAGCTGCTGACCCTGGTAGATTAAGCAGAATAAATGCCATCGTATGTGCATCTTTATCAGGAAAAAGCTGCTTGTATGAAAAATATTGTTTTCCTGCTCAAATACTTTCCAGTTCTCTGCAATACTGTGATCAAACACAAGTGAACTGGCTCTGCAAAATGCCTCCACTATGCCAATACACAGTAATATAGACCCTTGTAATTATGTACGAACATGCACACACATATATGTCAGAAATTTAAGCCAGAAATGTGTAATTACACTCAATGGCACAATAGACTCTTTGAAATAACTGCACTTTGTGAAATAAGTCTCTATAGCACAAGAAACACTTTGAAATCATTATACTTTGTGAAACCACTCAGTGTAAGAAACACTTTGAAATGACTGCACTTTGTGAATGAACTGTACATAGCACCAGAAACTTTTCAAAATTACTGTACTTTGTGAAATAACTGTATTTTGCACATAGTAAACTCTTTGAAATAATTGCACTGTAATAAAGCACACACTGCAAACACTTTGCATACTCTGAGATACTTTGAACAACTCTACTTATACTTTGAATAGCTTTAATCAATATGAAATAGTAGCTCATATAAAAACATGGTTGTTTACTAAAAAATGCAATTGCTTTGCTTTTCCATGTTCATTTTGCCCTTTTATTGTACTTGTTATGCTCATTTAACTTCTATCATGCTTGTTATACCTTTCTTGAGCTCATTTTACTTTTTACATGATTGTTATGCAAATCAGAAGTAATTCTGAAAATTCTCATAAGTATTTTGAATAACTTTATCAAATATTGTGGTTTTGAACATTTTGTTTAATCAATAATGCATTTGTGCTTTTCGCTTGATCAATAATATGTTTTGTGCTTTGCAAATGCTTTGTATCATTTTCTTTATGAAATAAATCATTTATGCAAGTTTTAATTACCTGAAATTAATTTCTGACCTTTTTTCAATCATTTGAGCAGGTTGAGAATGAGTCATTCCTCTATATACCTCCATTTGTAATTGTGCACCTCTTTACTTGACTTCTGGCTTCTTGTTGCTCAGACATCCTGGTTCTGATACCATGTCACTCAGGCATGCCACTTTTAATACCATGTCGTTCAGACATGCCACTTCTAAGACCATGTTATTCAGACATCCCACTTCTGACACCATGTAGCTCATCCGGTCAGGATAAAACAGATGAACAGTTGCAGGTTTGGTTCAAGCAACTTTATTACATACAAATACATCAGGCTTGAAGCTTAGTAACTTAAATTTAAGTAAATGTATAAACAGACTGACTACTGCACTCATACATGTTAACACTCCGGCTGTTTACTCAAAATGGCACTGCTAACGGCACATGCTGTCTATTTATACACATGTGCCCTCACTTTGAAATGCTTCTTAAAGCCACAACACACCCTCTGATCTACAATACTCATTCCAGGTATCACTGTGGCATCTCCTTCAGTATTGTGCAGGTATTGTAACATACATAACTGCATATGCTCAGTGCTTGGCATAGTATAACTCTATAATACATAACAAAGGTGGAACTTAAACAAGGATTTACTTCCTGCTGTGCCATACATGACACACAAAAACTATAATATGAAAACAAAACCAATGTGGGGTATCCCTCAGATCCTTATCTATCTTTTGGAACGAATACAAGTGCCCCACAGAACACAACGTGTTTATATTATGAAAGCGAAAAACACTATGAGCGAATACCAAAATATCGACTCTTATACCGCGAAACACAAAAATCCCAAACGCACTAAACTGCGAAAAAAAAAATCGAACTGTCATACTCGGCCAACCCCACCACTACCTATATACTACCTACCCAAATTAAATAAATAAACCGCATACATGCACTAACCAAACCCTACTTCTAACCTAAAGTAAAGCACAAAACCCTACTTCTAACCTGACACTAAACTCCACATACACGACTAACTATGCACTTTCCTTAACCCCTCCCTAACCCTAAGGTCCGTAACTACCGCACACGTCCCCTACAGACATACACCCAAACAAAACAAATAATCCACATACATACATTTAACTACCTCCAACACTACTAAACCCCACATACAAAACTATCAATGCACTATCCTTAACCCCTCCTCAAACCTAAGGTCAGTAATTACCGCACATTTCCCCTACAAAAATATACACAAACAAATAACCTACATACGTACATTTAACAAAACCCTACCTCTAACCCTACACTAAATCTAACATACATTACTTATCTAAGCACTTACCTTAACCCATACCCTATCCTAAACTCCTATCTATCTAACTATCCAACACTTACCTTATGCAGCTAATCCACAGACGGGCCAACCATGGAAATTCGATATTTCCATTTTCGTGGTTTTCGACTTTCGCTCTAAGTCCACTTTGCGCTATACGGTTCGACGTTTATATATTCGCACAAATGTCTTTTCACTCTCATAATATAGACCCAAACACAACCAGTCTCCTTTATTTAACAATAAATAAATTAAGCAGTTTCAATCAACAATTAAAAAGACTTCTGCAGAACATTTCATACACCCAAAGTCAGAGCCATGGTTTAAATATGTAAAGTCAAGTGATAGTTTAATCTCATTGATTAATATTTAAAGTGACCAACTTATTTATACTACTCATTCTTTTAAACTGTTTACATTAAAAATAGCTTAAATGAAGTCTGTACATTTATTTAATTATGTGATGAATTATTTGTGTAACAGCATCTGTTTATCCCCTAGAAGTCATTTAGCCAATGTGCCAGTGATGTAGCCTGTAGTAAAGTTATTTATTGGTGCATACCATTTTTCCATTTTATTTGCTTCTTTCTAGCCTGTGTATTTGACCAGACCTGGATTGATAGTAATAAAGGTCAGCATATGTCCCTCCCTTTGCAGGTATTGCAGTTTCTTGATATACAAGTCAAACCTTGTGTCAGAACAACAGGAGCAAGGAGCAGACCAACATAGGTTTTATGACAGAGCAAGCTCAAATGATTGAACTGTATGGGCCCTTTATAGGTAACTAAAAAATGTATTGATTTGCCATGTGTACATGTAAAGAGTATAATGAAGAAACCAGCGAGCCCTGTGGCCAGCCTGAGTTTAGTTTTGTCATTCGTTATTTTAATCAAGAGATGTTTCAGTGAGTTCACAGAAATGGCATTCACATTTGTGTGTGTGTGTGTGTGTGTGTGTGTGTGTGTGTGTGTGTGTGTGTGTGTGTGTGTGTGTGTGTGCATGTGTGCGTGTGTGCGTGTGTGTGTGTGTGTGTGTGTGTGTGTGTGTGTGTGTGTGTGTGTGTGTGTGTAAGTTATCTATTTTAAAAATGCCTACTCCCAGGTTCGTAAGTCCAAGTGACAACTAAGATGAAGGATTATAGTTCTTTCATGTCAGATTTAGAAACAAATGTGATGGGTTTAACTGCAAGAAGTATTCAGAACATCTGTATAAAAGCACATATTATTAAAGTTTGGTACCTACTTGATTAAAGTACCATGCATCAAAAAAGAAAGTACTGATTGTGCGGAAACACTATAATGGTAGAGCTTCAATGACAAGGTTACATTATTAGAAAATCATAATTTGTTTATTGGACATTTGTTTACAGGGAAAGTCCTGCTAGGATAATATCCCATATTCAGCTGAGGCTCAGGGAGAAAAGTTCCACATCAACAAATAATAGTTACAGTTAAATAAAGTTAAACTAATAAACGGACCCTCACGGCACACAATAGTTAAATAAAGTTACTACAAAGCCTAATACAGAAGAATAACATATTAACTAAGTAAAAATTCAGCTTCAGCTCATACAGTGTGAACCTATACATGCATAGTGCAAATATCTGGATAGCTATAACAAGTTGAAAAAGAATATTGCCAATAGATAAAGTATTCACAAGCTGCAGTTTATATAGATGACATTAAACACACTTAAGTACATTATTTGGAACAGAGATGACTAGATAATGTAGACTATATAATATATTACATTATTTATAATATTTTAGTTTCTTGTTTAGCAAAGCTGCTTTGGTTCCAGACAGTTTTTTTCCCATCACTAAATGACCCCCCCCCACACCCATTTAGGCTAATGTTCTTATAGGCTGATACTAGGTTTATAGGTTTAGTAGGGTCAAGCCTATTGGCCATTAAGAAGCTTGATGTCTTGGATCTCATGCTGGAATTTGTATGTACCCATATATTCAGCTAGTTTCTACTTACAGGCATGAATTGATCAGTTGAGTTTAATTTAAATGTTTAGTTTATTACATAGCCATTTGAGTCTTTCATTTACAAAGTTGTGTTTCACAATATATTAATGTTTATTGAGGGGTTTATTCCACAGGCACTGGAGTCTTTGAGATATGAAGTGGCTATATTTCATAGTACAGCTGACATCATACCTCTCAACCTTTTAGTATAGGATATCTGGACAAAGCCTGACAAAATGGGGGACAAAGGGTCAAAAATAGGAACAAGTTTTAAATATTGCTCTTATAAACTTAGAAAGTTGCTAAAGTAATAGGCTTTCTGTTAACATACATTTTTGAGGGATTTGAAGTCTGAAACTCAAGTGTATGTTATTTGGTGACTTCAGTCAGACCACCCCAGTGATTTGCCAACAGTTCAAAAATATGAGGCAAAAATCTGGACATTCTGTGAAAATCTGGACAATTTAGAGGTATGGCTGAAATTAATTGTTATTGCTGCTGAGTGCCCACTTAAGTTCAAGTTACCAGCAGGGTATTACTAAGCAAAGTATTTCAAATGTTAAGGGGTCCTTTAATGCTGTCTATGTCAGGCATAGAGCTCCTTTATGAAGATGATTAAGATGTAGAGAATGTGAAAGAGTTGCTACAGTGTGTTACTCTGCCAGCTCCACTATCTGGAATTTTGCAAATAATTCTATGTCATTTGTGAATATTGATATGATTTATACAGAACTGTATATTATGTACTGAGCTTCAAGGATGTAACCACAGCATACCCTGCTGGAACATAGAAGATTAACTTGCAGAACCTAAGAATAGTTGAGATTAAGTTATTTTATAGCTGGGCCATAAACAAAAGATGTTACCTCTCAGTTTCACTTCAACAGCAGATACAATGTTTAGAGCTAGACGTTTTTCTGCTGTCTTCAATGAAAAATAATTACTAGGTTTAAAATGTAAATTGTTTTATGGCTTCCAAGATCTGGCAACAATCTGTGAGATATGGATTTTTAACACAGAGATGTGAAATTCTGTTATCTTTCTGTTTAGCCTGGAAACTAAAGTCAGGTGACAAAGAGTGATGTCATCCAAGCTGGCCCAGCATCAATGTTTGGTATTAATTTGAGAATGCTCTCAGAGAGAGACTGTGCATTTTGTATTTTGTCTTTGACCTGCAAACATCCACTCAACACTTCTCCCTGCGTGTTTTTCTGTAAGAAAGATTTAGGGTATAGTATCTCTTTTAGATATAGATAGGAATATAGTAAAGATTAGTTTAAATGTTTTCTGTATTTATTTCAGACTGCCCTACAATGTTGTTTTAAAATATTTCTTGTAATTTTGAACTCTGAAGTTACTCTGTTGAGCTACTGAGTATTGTCTTGTACTTTTATTATTTATTATTAAATATATTTTGGACCTATCTTTGTGGCTGATATTTGTGAGACATATTTAAGCTCTGAGAGTGCTTGCATATGTATTTGGTGACACTGTACATGCCACTCCTAAATAGCCCTATAGCTGTGCCAGTGGAGAGTCTTACTTGGGATCTGGAGAAAGAGGGAGAAACCAGCCCCAGACTGACTGTGATCTCTGTGTGCTCTTAAAGAAAATTGCAATTTACTGCATGTGTACTTGTCATCCTACCAGTGTGTATGTCCCCTGGCTGTTGCCAGTGGTGAGGATTGAGGCTCCTTGATTACTGGGGCAGTACAGGAGCATCACACAGTGTTTCACTGTAAGACATGCCTGGAAGCCATTTGATTGTCTTTGTGAAGAGTCTTTGTACTTTCTGCAGTTGTATCAGATGATATGTGAGTTCACTGCAGCACTAGGTACAGTGTTCTATAACTAGATTGATAAGAAGTGTATAAAGGGGACACTTACTTTGTTGTTATTGCTCTCACTCCCATGGAGAATCAGGTAGACAATCCTGTATGCTGTGTGGATGACAACAACAGCACTGAAGATATCAAATGGAAGTTATCATCTCCAAGGATTCCAAGGTCTTTTACTGATTTGTTATAATTTAATTGCTGCCCATATATATATGGGTCTACTTCGAATAACCGAAGCGCCACATCACCGACACCCGGAAGACCGAGACGGAACGACCGAACAGGTAGGTTATCGAAAACACGATATCCCGACAGCTGAAAGACTGACAACGGCAGCGTGTGAGCACGATCCGGTAAGTGTGCGAAAGTGAAAGATTTAGGATTGGGGAGCGGACAGGTAAGTGTACGATAGTGAGGGATTTTAGGTTAGGGTGTGGGAAAGGTGAGTGTGCGGTAGTGTCGGACTTAGGGTTCCGGTAAGGTAAGTGTGTGATAGTGACGTAGTGTAGTGTAGGGAAGGGTTAAGTGTGTTAGGGTTAGTATGCAGGTGGAGTGAGTGTGCGATAGTGACAGGCTTAATGTTTTAGGGTGGGTTAAGTGAGTTAGGGTTAGGGTGCAGGTAGGGTAAGTGTGCGATAGTGACGGTGTTGAGGTTTAGGGGTGGGTTAAGTGAGTTAGGGTTAGGGTGCGGGTTGGGTAAGTGTGCGGTAGTGTCGGACGTTAGGGTTAGGGTTTAGGTTAAGGTTAGTGGATATGTTATTGCGTGCAATGTGTAGTTGACGTTTTTTGTGTCAGTGTAGTGGTGTTCGGTTTTTTGAGTTGTTGGTGTTTGTCGGTGTTGTGTGTTTTCGGTTGTTTGGGGTCGGTAACTTGTGTGTCGGTGATTCGGAAGTTCGGTGATAGAAAGTAGACCCATATATATATATATATATATATATATATATATATATATATATATATATATATATATATATATATATATATATGTGTGTGTATACACTCACACACATATATATATATATATATATATATATATATATATATATATATATATATGTATATATATATAAACACACACACACACACACACACACACACACACACACATATATATATATATATATATATATATATATATATATATATATAAAGCTATATATAAAGCTGTATGTCAGAATGCAGCATATAACATATTTTAACACTGAATGAAGGTAATTTCTCCCGTACTGTTCATGTGCAATGTTAAGTGCTATTTGAAGTAGGGTGGTGTCAGAGGTTTTAAGGACAATACAGTCATCTGCATATATGGTGGGCCAAACACAGGAGTCAGTTTTGACATCTGTGAAAAAGATGCCAAAAATTGTAGCTGCAGAGCAGTGCCTTGAGGGTATCCATTGGTGACAGTGGACAGTGAGGTTAAGAGTCCTGCTATTCTTAGCTGATGTAAATGACCATGTAGCTAGGTTAGTCCCTGCAAATATGATCAAGCTGTGGGGTAAGTTAGGGGAGAAGTGGTTCCTGAGGGTACTTATTACGGTATGGTATGGCAAGAAAGAGAGGCATATCACAGGTAACTGGAGAAAAAGTGCTCTAGTGCCAGTGTACTATAACAAAGGGAATTATCTTTTATTTTATTGTATTTGTATGCCATTTGTTGACCAGAGTACAGCACTAATCCAGGATGACCATTTTCGGACTCCACGAATGCGATCATTACAAAGATAACAAACACCTGTCATACTGCTTAAAAGAATTGAGGAAGATGATTAATAAATAAATATGCAGACTAATAGAAAGTAGAATGGGAGATAATCAGTTCAATTTCAGATCAGGATGTAGTACAACTGACCTGATACTTGGAATGAGACAGATAGTGGAGAAGAAGCTGGAGATGACAAAAGAGTGTAACTGGGTATTCCTAGGCATGCAGAAAAAATATTCATAAAAGAAAAGAAATGACAACAAATAATTTTATATACAAAATATTAAATTAAATAAAAATACAATAAAAAATGAGAGATAAGGAATGGGGTGAGAGAAAAAAGAGATAAGATTAGCAATTTCATATGTCACATACATTAATGCAATTTGACTCTATTATCTTAACTCTTACAGTTGATTACCACCTCCTAAGCGATGCACACTATACTACAGACTGCAGCATGTAATCATTGACATGTGCGTATACTGTATATATGCATTTTCCAGTTATACAGATTATACTTTACAGCAGGGCATTTATGCCCTTGTTATACAGGTTTTAATTTAATTTGAATATCTATCAAAGAATTAACAGTATTGTATAATTGGGAAGTGTGGTGCTTGAACCCGCAACCTCTGACTAAACTGTAATATTGTACTATTGGTTAGTGCTACAGAGTAATGTATGCATGCTTGCTTTTACAGTTAAGATATGCATGATACAACTCTATGAAATACCAAAAAGCTATCTTTAACTTCTAATGCTACAATAACACTACTCTTCTGTTGCATACATACCACATGCTTCCCTCATCCTCACTAATCTAGCAGCGTGGGTTCTTACATTGCACTGTCTTTCTCTGGCAGCTGTGGAAAAAACAGAACAGGACAGACGACAATTATGAATACCAGTCTTGCCTGTATTCAGCTTTCTAAGTCTTACAACTACTCTCTGTAGTTGATATTAACACAGCTGTGAGATGTCCCCAGTCCTAAATTCCTCAATCCAATGGTAAAGGGTATCCCTCTTCATCCTATTTAGGTCACTATATTGGTGCCTGCATTGGTCACTGGTGCACAGGATACCAGTGGCACTGGTTACAGCCTGGGCTAAACTATCCCACGCTTCAAATTTATACTGGAAGCCAGAATAGTCCCCTTGTAGAAGCCTGGCACTGTGGTTCTTAACTATGAGTCCAATAAAAATCTTGGAATCCTGGACACCCCATCTCTGTGCCCTAAACCTGGCACCTTCCTCACAAATGCCTACCATGTCTACATGGAACAAAAGCAATGGGAAATGATGTTTTCCCATCAGTTCTAGTTATTGCATTCACTGTGAGTGTGCACAGTGTTTGAAACTGTTGCACTTCTCTTACCAGAGTACAAATATGTTGCTCGACAGTGTGTCCCCCCGAGCAGTGCGTTTGCACAATGGTAAGTAGACAGCAGCAGGGAGGCATTATATATTTGCATTTAAAATTCTAAATTTATTGGATATAGAGACAGCTGTGTATGTGTGTTAGGCAAATGTGAAGGTTATGCCAGGCCAGAAAGCAGAATTATACTTAAAGGATAATAGTACACAGTATACCCACAGTCATGCATCTGTTAATAAAAGTGATGATAAATAGATAAATAAATAACTGTCACAATACTAGTGTCTCATCCCTCATACATATAATTCATATCAGCTCCACTATCTAAAGTGTTATAAGTGAGAGTGACTATAATGGGAAGTGGAACAACAGTAAAAACTCTATGGAATATCCTGTATTTGAACATGGAACCATGTATATAGCAGTCCCACACTTATACTTGTTGCCACAAGACAGTTAAAATGACAGTTGTCTATGTTTCAGTTCATTGCTATAAGCTGCAGTGTCACAGCAGTAAAAGAACAGTTTGCACACCCTGTTCTAGGGCCCATGACCATCTGTTCTCCAGCCCTACACTTCCACCTGCTGCCACATGAGTAGTTACCTGACTTTTCTTACTTTACTAATCAGTTAACGTCTCTCTGTTAAGTGCTGCACAGCATTACTTAGCCGGTTTGCGTGGTGCTCAATAGAGTTAATAGAATGTATCTGCTTTCTATTTTTGGCTGTCTGGGTCCTGTGTGGTACATGCATTGTCCAGTCATCCAGTCTGTGTACTTTATTTCCCGTGTTTGAGCTAAGCACCACATCGCACAAACACAAAAAAATAAAAAAAATAAATAAATAAAAAAGAGAAAGACTAAGACAGGAAAGGGAAAAAGGGGAAAAAAGGGACAAGCAGTTGAAATGGGGAAACTGATGTATGACATACACACAAAAAAAATATGGCTCACATGAGATATGTCTCCATAGGGATTTGAACTCTTACTCCAATGCCCCTTCAAAACACAGGATGGGTGCCTTATCTCTCTTTACCAGACACACAGCTTTGCAGCAAGGAAATGAAATCATTCTGTATACAACCAACTGCAACATCATCTCAGTGATATCAAGCCATATAACAATTATTTGTACATGTATTAATTTTGGATGTAGTGCAATTAGTGATCAAACAACCTGTTCTGATTATTGCTTGCAAATATATAGCTCTATGTTACCTCTCTGTGTTTGTTGGCCATTCATCAGTTATCTGACCAGTAATGTGAGGCATGCAGTGGAATGCCATTCTATATCATTGGCTTTAAAATGTGCGAGGATATTAAGTGGAAATAATATATGCAGTTGCCAACAAATAAGGGCAGGTTGGATGTTACTGAACACAACTTGTGAATTGTGTGTGCTTACTTACATTTCCAACCTTGCATCTAACACTTTGTAGCTCTAATCTGACACACCTACTGCATGGAAGGCAGCCTGCAGTGCTGTTGTGCTTTCCTTCTCCCAACCACTTTTCATTCACAGTTACAGTCCATTAACAAGAAACACTGAGGGAGTGCTTGCACGATATTTACATCTCCTACATGGATCCAAGAATTTGGGATTAAGCAGTTCTAATGAGATCACACCTCATTTGTATCTTCAGTGTGATGACGGCCCTGAATCTACACCATACAAGACAACCATGTAGCTAGGGAAACTGAAGATGAGGAGACTTGTTTATGTGGAGAACACGGAAAAGAGGCTCTTACTTTCGGCTATATCTGCACAGAGGATTACTGAACTTGAGAAGGCATGCTTGCATTTTGTTAGCCACATACTGCATATGCTGAAATGTAATTCAGAAAAATATATTTAATATTTCTAGATATATATATATATATATATATATATATATATATATATATATATATATATGGTTTGATTAGAAAAGGCTGTTATATTTTGTGTGGGGGGGGCAAAGCTGCATGTCTGTTATGGCACACACAAGGATATGTTGCTGTTGTTACTCTCCTTTTTATTAGTACACAGTACACTCCAGGTTCAACACTTACCTTATACATCCAGTAGTTGCAACCGTTTTGGTTCAGTGCTGACTCTGTCTGATGCAAGCAGTACACAGCCAATACATGGGGAGGTAAAGGTTGTATGATTTGCCTGGCATCGGTGTTACTATATGTATGTGTGTAGGAGGAAGGTTCTAGGCCCCTGGGTGGTGAGTGAGTGTGCTATGCATTGTCTCTTAACCAATGCAAGGGTATACTGAGCACACCTATGTCTGCCTATACCCATAGCAACTGGTGGTTACCACTGTGACTCTTCTTCTGCCTGCACCTGTGGTGACCTTGGCATTGGTGGTAGAATGTGTGCCCCTTCCACTTGCTGATCCTACTGAAGCTGTTTCCTCAGGATAATGTTGTGTAGCACGGCACATACTTCAAATATTTCTGTACATGTCCATATATTGTACTGTAGCACTCCCCCGATGTATCTAGGCACCGGAACTGTGACTTCAGCAGCCCAAACATATACTCTATGATATTTCTGCTTTGAGCGTGTGCCTCATTGTGTGTATGTGTGTGCGTGTTTGTGTGTGTGTGTGTGTGTGTGTGTGTGTGTGTGTGTGTGTGTGTGTGTGTGTGTGTGTGTGTGTGCGTGTGTGTGCGTGTATGTGTGTGTGTATGTGTGTGCACGCGCACATGTGCATTTCTGATGGGTGTCATCAGCCACAGTTCCAGTGCATAGCTTAGATCCCCAAGTAAATTACCCTGTGGGATATTCCCCCTAACAAACATCTGATACAGTTAGGAGGTGTGCCAGATATGTGAGTCATGGTAACTGCCAACATTGCCAGCACACACATTCAAGATGATTCCCTTGGCATTACACATGACTTGACAGTCGATAGAGTGGTAGCCATTTTGGTTTATGCAGAGCCTACCCTGTTCCACAGGTGGTGCTTTAACTTCAATATTTGTGCAATCCATGGTACCCGTTACTTCAGGGTAGTGTGGTACTCGGTAGAACTCCTGCATATTTCTGGCCCTCTCATCAGAACTATGGGGAAAATGTATGTGGTTACTGGCATTCAGGAATTGGTAGAGGATCCTGGATGCTGATGCCTGTGACACCCCCAGCATGTCCTCTGTTGGTCTCTGAAAGGTACCTGTAGCTAAGTTTCTAAGTGCAACACATACCTTTGTCTCCACTGGGATGAGTTCCTTCAACTGGCTCTGGATCTGAGTTGAGGATGGCAGATGTTGCAGAGTTCCTGTAATGTGTCTCTATCCAACCTGTAGTGCTCTACAATCTCCACATCATGTTGGTGGTGAAAAGTTAAATGGGGCCTGGAAACATTTCTTCTTCTCTTCATAGGCCTATTAGCAGCAGCAGCAGCACTGGCTTCAGCCTCTAGCACATACAACTGAATTAAAGCAGCAGCAGCCCCTAACATTCTGTCTGTGTAGACTTTTTTATGGGGTTGTACTGCAAAAGTTTTGGAATTCATAGGAAAAAACAAGCACGGAGTCTACACGATTGCTTTATAGTTTGTTGAATAGCTCCACCATGTAGGATTGGTTGATTACCATGCAGTTCAGCTGCTTATGCTGTAATTAGCATGCTGCAGTGTTTACCTTGGTTGTACAGAGCTAAACATCATGTAGAGCTGCTTACTGAATGCAAAACAACCCATGGCCATGTGTGCATTGTGCCGTGACATGCACACAGTGGAAACAGACCGCGTAGGTTTTACTGAATCCCCATGAATCTCTTTAGTCTGTCATGTAACAATTGATCATATTGCAGCTGTTATTGTAAGATAATCTGAATATATTAATCAGAAGCAAGAACAAGTGAGACACGAATATAATTGAACAAAAGGTAATGTAATTTATGTGGCTTCCTATTGAAATGCTAGTATTCATTATGCTGAGTCCTGAAATGACCAAACAAAAAAGACCAAAATACTAGAGAAGAGTGGAATATAGAACATTGCTTTCCTACTTTCAATTTGTTTTTGAACCCCTGCACCTCCTTGTAGTGGAGAGCAAGCCTCACGTACACCCCCAGAACTTATATGTACCAAACCCAAGACTGCGATACGTAAGTGAAAAGAGAATATTCTGAGAAATGGTTGTCTTGGACTTAGAGCATGTAATTCCACATTTTTGGTCATTCATTCTTCAAATTGTGGAACTCTGCATTGCAAGTCTCATCAATTCAAACATTTATCGATTTATGCCTTTAGGTACCTTTGCAACCTGATACACACATTGACTGGACTAATAGAAAATTTTAAATCAGGCTGAAAAAGCATATTAGGGATATCAGGAATATCGGACTAGATAATTCATTAGCTCATCATTTCTGTACTATACATAGCAGTGATTCTAAACTTTCAGAAGCTTCCATTGTGGAGCATATTTTTATATCTGAAAGAGAAGGAAGGCATAGTAAAGTACTAAAGTTTTTTTGACAAGAAATAAAATTCAGCACTCTAAAACCTAGGTTTTTAAATAAAGAAAACTCTTAAAAATGTCTGTTGTAGTTAATTGATTAATTAGGGGCTAGATTCAATAACACCTACACAAAGTGCATACTAAGTGTACATGGTCTGTATTCAATAACATCCCTTACCACATTTTCTGTGCTTTCTAGTCACTCAGAAAGATTATACTAAATGTACATGTAGTCTACATTTTGTGGTAACCTTTGTGAATCCCCCTCAGTATGTAAAGCTGCAAGAAAATCCATAGGGGAATTAAAATTAACAGGAAGGAGGTGCGAGTTATGCTTGTGTTATCTGTTCACTTAGTGTACACTTAGTGTAGGCTTTATTGAATCCCAGGGTAAGTCTTATTGTTCATTGCTTTGTTTTAATGGAATTAATGGATGTAATAATCTAATGCCTAGTCAATCTGCATATTTTTAGTGGTTATTGCTTGATTTGCATATACGGCATCCTTGTCTTCCTTTACCTCAGTCTTCACGTATTTCTCTGGTACCACGTTGCTTCTTGTTTATGTCTTTGCTGCTTCCCATTTTAATCAAACCCTGATAGTTATCAGAGCTCTACAGTAAATTGGTCCTCTTTTTCTGACAATGCAGTTGCTTTGATACTTTCACTTTTTCATATAAAAGCGCACTACTGGTTCTTCTACAACATGCGGCATGCTATTTTTCTATGTTATGCTGGCTGATTTGACTGTTGGACTTGTCCAATAGGACCAAGTGTACTGATTAACTGTGGAGCAACAGTGACAGTCTGTTCCTATCGTGAGATTGTTTGAAGAACTGATGCCAGATCGTGATGCAGCCATAATACAGACTGCTTAGTTTAAACACATATGCTGGAATTCCTGTAACAACATTTTAAGTGTACTGTCTGAACTACACTGTTGTTGCTTACATTTCTGTATTTTTTGTTTTTGAAATATTTTGTATTTCTTGTAGGCTAAGCCTGAAATTGGTCAATACTAACTAGTGTCCTACCCTGATAAACAAATATATATTAATAAATAAATAAATAACTATTCAGTTCTGATTGACATTGTACGTTATTTTATTAGACATGCATAACTCGGGGTGTTATGATGGGTCTCTTAATCATAATTGTGATAATATTTTTGTCTGAGATTTGTGTAACAAGGAATTTACCTTGATGAGTCAATTCCATATTAAAATTTTCATATTCTAAAAAAAATAAACACATCAGTTATGCATAAGGAAATGATGATAATGTAATAATTCCTTCATATATCTGCCCCCCACCCCACCTCTGGTTTCCTTTTACTCCCTTCTTCCTTACTTCTCTCATCAGTTTCAAAGCCCTATCCTTTCCTCTCTTATTCTCTCCTATCCTATTCTAGCATTTCGCGTATTACCCTGTCCTGTCCTAGCCTACCCTTATCCTATACTGTCCTGCTCTGTCCTATCCTGTCCTCCTGTCCTGATCTGTTTTGTCATGTTCTATCCTGTCCTATCCTAGTCTATCCTAGGATAGACTAGCCTATTCTCACCTGTCCTGTCTTGTCTTATCTTGCCCTATACTGCTCTGTCCTTTCTGTCTTATCCTGCCCTGTCCCCCTGTCCTGTTGTAAGCTATCGTGTCCTGGCCAGTACCATCGTATCCTATCATATGGTTCTCTTTTTATATCTTTAAGCATGATTTCATCACATGTATCTAATCTCCTACAAATATAATACTTTTCATTTCTTCTATAGCCCCATTATTGCTTTATTTCACCTCTTACCGTGTAACATATCAATTAAACACTCAGCACTGTTTTACCGGGTTCCTGGCGGTAGTTAACAATATCTGTCTTTCTGCTTTCAGAATTAAGACAGCAGTCACCTTTTCACTTACTCACGGTTTATTTTACATTTGATTTGTTTTGGTTACTTTAATTACTTCTGTTCTCATTGCCGATTTTGCCACTATTTTGCCATGTTCTATAGGGTTTGCATAATATCCTAACACCCAAAGTTACTGAAAATTATTGTTGCCCTGTCTGCACTGTAATTTTTAATAAAAATTAATTCTACAATAAATTTTTACAGTCTTCTCCCAAGGGCTGAATTAAAAATAGGTGTTGCATAACTTTACATCTCACTCAACAAACTAAAATAAAATAATAACTTTTAGTACACAGTAATGCATTTGCTTATTGATGAGACAAACACATCATTTGGTTTAGCATTTTAATATTTCTTATTTGCTTTTTAAATTAGCAGATGAGACATTTCCCTGTGCTTCATTACTTCATCTTAGTGTACTAGGTTCATAATCAGTAGCATTTTGTCTTTTTAATTTGTAAAAGAAGTTAGCAATGACAGTGTCAGTCAAGAAATTATGGGTCTATGACATCCGATCAAATAACATTTTCAGCGAATGGCTTATACAGCGAAAATGTCGTTAATCGAAATCAGTTTTGTGATATTGCGGTACAGTGAAGATTGGAAAATTTGCCCTTTCCTCACTGTAGTGCGATCTCGGAGTTGGTATATATATTTAGTGGGGGTGTGGGGCAAAACCGATTTCGATTAATGGCATTTTCACTGTATAAGCTGTTCGCTGAAAATGTTATTCAATCAAATGTCATAGACCCAAAATGGTTACCTCCTGTTGATCTCTGTTATCTGACTTTGCAGTCTTTATGCAGTGAGTATCTGCTTGGTAATTCCTCATCTCATATTCCCTGCTTTGAACAGCTTTGAATTTTCTCTGGCTCACACATTACAGGAGTGTGTGTGCATACAGCTAGGAGGCATATTATGACATCATAAAAAGGATTAGGATGAGGCATCCACCCCTTTCAATCTCAAGTTTTTTTCTGCCTCACACACAATTTGGATCTTAGTTCTAAAGTTTGTTATAGGCAGTTGCATCATTTGATGCCAAAAGTGTTAAAATCTTCTAAATGTTGGCCCTGTAGGTGTCCCAGTTCAGAATAGAAGGATCGCCCTTTCAGTGATCCTACCTCAGTGCTGGGCCAACATGAGAAGGTAAGGGATCTGTCAAAGCTTCCTTCTCTTTCTAAGTCAGCTTATGAGGTGGCATTTTGTTCCTCACAAGTCATAAGCTCCCTCACAACTACTAAAAATTCAAACTCACACCTGCTATCAGTAGATGAGAGAAGGACATGACATGTGCATTCTTGACAGTCGCCGTTATAAGTACAGACCAGGATGTCCGCACTAACATTCTCAGTATCAGTGACCTTACTTGTCTGGCTCACATGGGGTGATTCCATAAATAGCCCAACAAAGGTTTAGTGATCGTACTCGAGATGGTAGGGGGAGTGAGCTCCCTTGTTCTCTCTCATAATTGCATGGGATTCATTGCCTAAGGTTAAGGAGATTCCCAGTTCTCTTTCTGAGCCAGGTGGGCCCATGGAGATGCCCCTGCACTATGGGCTAGCATGTTGTCTTTGATATTTGTTAGAAGTAGCCCTCATAGGTTCTGGCGTACACAATTAGAGACCATGATTTGATATCAGTGATGGACACTGTTCAGGTTTTTTAGGATCAGCTGCCCTGAATATTGTGACCCTGTTGCCTGGCACCTGTCTGTTATTTGCTTGTCACCTCAGACATTAGGTGAGCCCAGGATATCCCCTTGATGTATCTAATGATAGAGAAGGGTCTCCCTCACCCTCAGTATCATGTGAATGACATTCTGTGCATCCTGAGGTCCTTGTGTCTGAGAAAGACAAGGATAATGTAATCTTTCTTCCATATAGCTATCCTTCTTTTGGGAAACTCAGGTTCATTAAGTTGGCTGTTGCTCTTCTCTCCTTTACCAGGTAATATGCAAATCATTATCTGCAGAAGATGTATGAAAAGTTGATTCATTATCTGGTGAAGAACAAAGAACTTTGGGGCACTCCCCTTTGGAAACTGTCCTAAGAATGCCATCTTTGCGGCTTGGAAGAATCCACATTCTGCTCTTTGTACTCCTTCATTGCTAATGCCACTAAATGAACCACGATCATCTGACTGTAACCACCATTGGATTCAAAACTGCATCCTGCTCAAGCATCTCAAGGCAGATTCCACTGCAATATCTTCAGTCTAGCATAGGTTCCAGAAACCACATATTTCACCTTGCCATCTAATAAACAATCCAAGACTTTGTACATGATGGGCTAGATGGTCTTCTCCTCTTCCACTTTGAGACTTTAGGTCTCTTAACTAGCTATATCATATTTTCCTGCTCCAGTTCTCCATTGTAGCCAATACTTTGAAAAAAAAAATTGGCAAACCTCCCTGAATTTGAAATCTGTGAGTCTCTAGAAATTACCTTACCGTGGCTCCCTCATGGCCCACTGTGCTAATGCTATGATGTGTGTATTTGTACAGGCTGGAGTGGTTCATGCTCTCCACATTTAGGGAGGAGGTCATGCAAGGTCATTCTGGATGCCTCCTTTCAGGTGGTACTCTGTTTTGACAGTTTACCAGAAGTAAGTCAAAGACCTCAGAAAGTGGAAACAGGCACTGCCTGACACAGAGGAATAGTGCAAGGCACTAAGCTACCTCTTCTTTTTTCTAGGCCACCAAAATTATCCAAGAAGAAAATAAATCACTCTCATCAGGCATAGCTGCTTTCCTTGTCTCTGCCACTGAAGTCTCCAAGAATGACTCCACTGGTGTAGCAATTACAGTTCTTATTACCCTGCATGACTGTCCATAGAAGGCTGGTTTTCCATGATTGCCCCAGACTGAAGAATCATTTACAAGAACTATTGATTTCTAGATGTGGGTATAGTTAGCCATATTTTACAACCTGAGTGGTATGTCCAGCTACACAGAGCACATTTTTTAAAGTCTCTGCAGAGCTTTTGGAACAGGTCAACAGTGTCCTCAATAAAGGGGTCATAAAGCCTGTTCTTCATCTGGAGAAAATCACAGTATTTTATTCCTGACTCTTCCAAGTTTTGAAGGGTATCTCAATGACTTCAGCAAGTGTATGTGTTATATCCAATTCTGCATATTTGTGGGGTTATTTCCCTGTTGTAGCATGGTGCCTGCATGGTGTCACTGGGCATGGTGGATGCCTTCTGACACATCATTGTCTGGGATCCACACAGAAAGTTCTTTCAGTTCACTTGATATGGGCTTTGTTGTCAGTACAATGTGTTTGCTGTTTGATCTTGTCTGTGTGCTAAATGTTTACTAAGGTCCTAGCAATTGTGCTGTAGGCCTTACAGCAAAAGAAACCTCTTTTGTCTCATTATATGAAAGACTGGGTACTAAAGGCTCTGGAAATAGACTGCATGATAGTATGCCTGTCTTGGGGTGTACACTCTATGGGTCTCCATAAACTGGGAGAAATCATCCCTGGTCCAAGCTCAAAGTATTCATTGAGGCAGAGTTGGACATTGTCTAGAGTTGGTCATTCCTGCCAACAGAGAAAATACAGGAAATCATAGCCTTGGCAAGCTGTGTGATGTTGCAGTGGCACCTTCAGGCTCAAACTCTTATGCACCTCTTGAGCCTTATGGCAGTTGCAGTCTTCATGCTGTCATGTGCACTCTTAACCATATAATTTTGCAGATTTTATACTGGACAATAAGTTCTGTTAGTGACTATGAAGTCAACATGTACTCATGGGTCTTTTGTTGTCAGATTAGTGTCATCAGGCTAAAGAATGGCAGGTGATTCCCACCCATCTACACGTGGACCTTCTCCTCTTGCAGCATATCCCATCGTAGTTCATAGTAATGCATGGTTTCCTATTAGGCTGGGGAGCTTACATGACTCCTTCCTAGGCCATGGAAAGCATCCCCCCTCACCTAGAATGGTGACTTTACCTAAACATACTGGAACTAAAGGCAGTGTTCCTGGATATAAAAGCTGTGGAAGGTGAAGTAAAACCAGTGCTGCTCCTGGTCTGGACAGACAGTTGGGCCATCATGTGTATGTGAATGAAGACAGTAGTAAATCATATTTCCCCACGCAAATAGACAATGCAGGTCTGTTAATGGGCCACACTCTAGGATATCATTTTGCCAGCCATTCATGTTACAGGACCAGTGTATACAGTTTCAGATTCCCTCATCTGGATAGGATCTTCCTAGAGTAGGGTGCTCCAGTGATTGATCTTAATGCCACATGTGAGAATGTGGTCCTTCCTTTATTCTGTTTTATTCAGCATTACAAGAATAGTTGATGTAGGGTGCATTACCCCCCACACACACACACACCCCACCCATGGCAGGCAAGACTCCTGTGTGCCCTTCTAAGATTCTTTTGTCTGACAAAAAGGATATTTTAGTGGCTAAGCAAACCATTTCCAGGTGGAATGGTAATTGTATTGTCTTTCGTCATCATGTGACTAATTGTGTACTGAAAAATGCTGACATCATAGGACACTCCACCAAGGATGTTGCTGCTTCCAGTTATTGCTTTAATGTGTCTCCACTGTGGATGTTTATAGCATGGCCATAGCTTCATCAAGAAATACTGCTGGGTCCATAATTCCAGGAGTAGGACTATCTTTGACACATTGTTACATCAGGATTTTGTTTTCTGAGCCCCTGTCTTTTAGCCTTCCTTGCAACTCAGCCTTCTATGAAGATTTACATTTTTCTGCTTGGAATTCTTTGTAGATACTCCCTGTGGAAGTTTGCTAGAGTCAGATATAGTGCATAGATACTCATCATGCCAGTTTGAATTTTGTGAATACTTTACCCTCCTAAACTAGCATCAGTCATCCCCACCCTATCTCTGGACAATATATCTGTCTTGCTGACATCTGTGGGTGACTCTTCCACTATCTTAGATAGATAGATAGATAGATAGATAGATAGATAGATAGATAGATAGATAGACAGACAGACAGACAGACAGACAGACAGATAGATAGATAGATAGATAGATAGATAGATAGATAGACAGTTTTATATTCTTGTGTTTTGATTATCTGTCTTTAGACTCCATATTTGTTCAGTGCCCGGTGCTGAAGTGGAGGAGCACTATGGCTCACTGCGCCTTCCTAGTCCTGTATATGCTATCACAGCATGCACTGTCTGTAACCTCA
Organism: Protopterus annectens; assembly: GCF_019279795.1. Lineage (NCBI taxonomy): Eukaryota > Metazoa > Chordata > Ceratodontiformes > Protopteridae > Protopterus > Protopterus annectens. The sequence goes on from NC_056745.1 coordinate 911,683,327, forward strand.
AAGTAAGAACTAGAGAAAATTATGAAGTGTACTGAGCTGGGGATAACAGAAAATGAAATTCCAGCAGCTACCCAGAGCAGTAGGTCCCATTGCAGGCCATCATCTGATATAATCAATACATATATTATTTCTACAATTTTTCAAAATTAAAAAAAAATGTAATATTCTTATTTTCTTTTAATTTTGAGGGTTTTGTTTTTACTGTTTTATGAGCAAATCCCTTTCTGTAGC